>NC_067247.2:355542210-355554710 GCF_019359855.2 Lolium perenne | reverse complement strand
ACAAAGAATGGAGTTGCTTTTTTTTCACAAAATAGACCCAAAATGAAAGGTAATACAAGAAATAGAATAGGATACTTTAGTACGTCCTTTGGGGCTAAAAACACTTTTGCTTATCCGCATGAAATGGGAAATACTATGTTATTTCCTCTTCTGATATTACTGCTTTTTACTTTATTCATTGGATTTATAGGAATCTCTTTTGATAATGGAGCAATGGATAATGGAATAGCGGAGTTAACCCTATTATCAAAGTGGTTAACTCCCTCAATAAACTTGACTCAAGAAAGTTCTAATTCTTCTATAAATTCATATGAATTTCTTACTAATGCTATTTCTTCTGTAAGTGTAGCTATCTTTGGTTTATTCATAGCATATATCTTATATGGATCCCCTTATTCTTTTTTTCAGAATTTGGATTTAATAAATTCCTTTTACAAGGAAAGTCCGAAAAAATACTTTTTCTTTTTAGATCAAGTAAAAAAAAAGATATACAGTTGGTCATATAATCGCGGTTATATGGATATTTTTTATACTAGGGTCTTTACTCTCGGTATAAGAAGATTAACCGAACTAACGGAGTTTTTCGATAAGGGTATCATTGATGGAATTACCAATGGAGTGGGTCTTGTTAGTTTTTGTATAGGAGAAGAAATTAAATATGTAGGAGGAGGGCGAATCTCGTCTTATTTATTCTTTTTTTTATGTTATGTATCCGTTTTTTTATTCTTTTTTATTTCTTAACTTAAGCTATTTACGAGTATCTTGTCTAAATAACTATCTTATCCCTTCCCCCTTCCTACCCTCTTCTACCATCTTTCTATCTACTTCCTCTACTCTACCTACTGTTTTCCGCGATTTTTTCCATTCCTCTGTGTAAATAGCCTAATATGGGTTCACAATCAATAACATCCTCACCATCGAGAGTAACGATCAGTCGAAGAACACCATGCATTGATGGGTGTTGAGGGCCCATATTGACTATCATGAGATCTTTTCTTGTAAGCGGTAGACTCATATCCTTAATTAATTATTCCATGAAAATGGATTATTCCATGAATTCCTCAAAACGAGGCTCATCAAAATGCAAAATCTAAGACTACTATAAGACTACTAAGAAAATAAGAAAAAAATTAGAACGATTAAATTACTGCTCCCGAATATTCAACTGACTGATTAATTTCTTATAACGTACTCTATTTTTCTTTGCCAAATAAGCCAGCAAACATCGACGTTTTCCCAAAAGTATTCGTAGACCTCTTTCCGATGAAAAATCTTTTTTGTGTAATTCAAATGTGAAGCAAGTCTCCGTATCTTATTGGTGAAACTGAATACTTGAAATTCAATAGAACCCATGTTTTCTTCTTTTTCTTCTTTAACCATAAATCCCAAAAAATTTCTACCTCCTTTCTTTTTCATATATTTTTCTGATCAGGAAAAATAAAAAATTATGTCAGTTATTTTGAAGTTATTCTAATCTCGTACACACAAAAATTTGCAATTATTCATCTACTGCTGGAATTTGGATTTATTTTATCGATGCAAATTAGATTTGGATAGAAGAGTACATTCTTTCTAATATTTTAGATAGAAGAAATGTTTCTTCTATCTAAAATATTAGAAAGAATTTTGCTAATTTATTTATTGCTATATCCAATTTATGGGATTGATACACCATTTAATTGATATCATTTAGCAAAATGAAACACAGCATATGCATCCATCTTTCGGCTCGAGAATTTCACGGGATAGATATATGGTATAAGAAATAGGCTATTAAGTAACTCTAAATGAATTGTGGATACATCTGTATCCTTAACATACTGAAACGATTGCCATTATTCGTATCAAACCAATAGCGATTCATACAAGCTAAATCTTCTAATCAATGGTGGGCCAATAATGAATTTTTTTGCATATGTATTAAGACGCTCGGCCTGATTTCGAAATTGTCCAGAGTTTTATATGTTGTTTTCATTGCAAAATGATGGGTCTCCTTCCGTAACTTTCCAATTACGAGTACGAGAATTGAAAGACATGAAAATTCTCAATTCTCTACGGCGTCTAGGAGATAGATAGAATATTTTCAGGAACAAGAAAATAAGAAGAATCTTTCTCTCTATTCACTACCATTCCGCGTCTTCGACTTCTATTAGTTTCTTTTCTTATTTAATGCAATAGCTATAGTTTGATACAAGAATCCATTTCTCAAAGTAATGGAAACCATTCTCTTATAGGAAATGGTTCGAAAATCCCTATTCCACCTTTTAGGTATCGTGAAGAGTGATACCTGTGAAGATCGTGCATTTCAGTCAAATTCGGATCCGTTTTTTGAGTCCATGATATAAATTGGGTGGATCCTCCACCCGTTTAGCTAAGAAAGAATAGATACAGAGGTGGATAATAGATCGATATGAAGATCATGAGCTGCCCCATAATGAAACCCCACCAGTAGTCGCGAATATCTCCTTCTTCCCTAATCCAAGATTGGAGAAAGAAGATCTAAGAGGGACCTATGGAGAATGTGGTCATAAATCCATAATAGAGTCCGACCACAACGACCGAATTAATTATCCTCATCGAGAAACTTAGACTACTAAATAGAAAAGATTTTAAAATCATGGCATGGGTGTCCTTTTTTCTTTCTTTAGAGTTTTCTATATGCACAATTTCTCGATGTTTCGATGAGAATTTCTTGACTTTCCATATATAGAAAGAGATAGACTATAAATGACATCTCTTATGTCAATAAGACCAAAGGGATGGATATTAAATGATAGGAAGTGCTAGGAAGTGAAATAGAATGAAATGGAGCCACTTTTGGCTTCCCTATGAAATGAGGCATGGAATGGAGCCACTACGAAGAAATTCTGGGAGTTACGAAAGAAGCTTCAGACTCATATTGTTCATGGGTTGAGAACGGGAGTTGAACTCTAAGAGGTCGAATCCCCCCTTGTTCCTCGCATGGCTCGGTGGTAGAGCGGTCGGCAGTGAACCGACCGGTCGTAGGTTCGAATCCTACTTGGGGAGATTTGATTCATTCTTTAATGTAAGAATAAAGAATTGAATTAAAGGGCTTGCTTTGACCCTTAGGAGTAGGTAACCCGTTCGCTATCCTTATTTCTATTTCTATTGCATTCTATCTCATCGTATCACATTGTGCTCTACGATTCCACTTCGACAAAAGGAAAGAGCGTACCTAAGTTCAATAGCTTTACGTCCGCTATCCCGATCATGATTTCCTCAGGGGGAAAGTAAAGGCCCTTCCCCCTTTGGAAGGCTGTGGGCGAGGAGGGATTCGAACCCCCGACACCGTGGTTCGTAGCCACGTGCTCTAATCCTCTGAGCTACAGGCCCACCCGTCTCCACTGGATCTCTTCCCGGGGGTACCCCTTCATTTCGGGTTAAGAAGATGGGAAAGCGCCTTTCTCTCTATAAAAACAGCGCGTTCCAAGGCGTGAAGTGGGAGAGAGGGGATGTGATGATTGAGGTTTTGAATAAGACGACCTTTGCATTTTATATTTGGATCTTTTTTGTATTTAAAAATAGTGAAAAAGTAAAATAAGAGGTGTTAAGCTTTTTATCATTCTGGCATCGAGCTATTTTGCCGCAGGACCTCCCCTACAGTATCGTCACCGCAGTAGAGTTTAACCACCAAATTCGGGATGGATTGGTGTGGTTCCTCTACGCCTAGGACACCAGAATATCGAACCATGAACGAGGAAAGGCATGAGATAAATATTGGCTAGTGATTGTGAAGCCCCAATTCTTGACTGAACGGGACACCAAAGGCCTCTGCCCTCCCTCTCTATCTATCCAAGAGATGGAAGGGCAGAGCTTTTTTTTGGTTTTTTCATCTTTTCATCAAAGAGTTGAACAATGAAGATAGATGGCAAGTGCCTGATCGATTTGATCAGGCCGTGTAGGAATGATAACCCACAAGTACAGGGGATCGCAGCAGTCTTCGCGGGTAGTAAAACCCAATTTATTGATTCAACACAAGGGGAGACAAAGAATACTTGAAAGCCTTAACAGCGGAGTTGTCAATTCAGCTGCACCTGGAAACAGACTTGCTCGCAAGAGTTTATCAGTAGTAACAGTTTTATAGCAGTAGCAGTAGTGAAATAACAACAGCAGAGTAACAGAAACAGCAGTAGTGATTATAGTAAACAGCAGGATTAAAATACTGTAGGCACGGGGACAGATAATGGGCGTTGCATGGATGAGAGAAACTCATGTAACAATCAAGCAGGGCATTTGCAGATAATAATAAAACGGTGTCTAAGTACAAAACAATCAATAGGCATGTGTTCCAATTATAGTCGTACGTGCTCGCAATGAGAAACTTGCACAACATCTTTTGTCCTACCAGCCGGTGGCAGCCGGGCCTCAAGGGAATCTACTGGATATTAAGGCACTCCTTTTAATAGAGCGCCATAGCAAAGCATTAACACTCCGTGAACACATGTGATCCTCACATCACTACCATCCCCTCCGGTTGTCCCGATTTCTGTCACTTCGGGGCCATTGGTTCCGGACAGCGACATGTGTATACAACTTGCAGGTAAGACCATAAACAATGAATATCATGATGAAATAATAACATGTTCAGATCTGAGATCATGGCACTCGGGCCCTAGTGACAAGCATTAAGCATAACAAGTTGCAACAATATCATCAAAGTACCAATTACGGACACTAGGCACTATGCCCTAACAATCTTACACTATTACATGACCAATCTCATCCAATCCCTACCATCCCCTTCAGCCTACAGCGGGGGAATTACTCACACATGGATGGGGGAAACATGGCTGGTCGATGGAGAGGCGTCGGTGGTGATGATGGCGATGATCTCCTCCAATTCCCCGTCCCGGCGGAGTGCCAGAACGGAGACTTCTGGCTCCTGAGATGGAGTTTCGCGATGTGGCGGCGTTCTGGAGGGTTTCTGGCGACTTCGACTTCTCCCCGTGCGTTTTTAGGTCGAGGCCGATAAGTAGTCCGAAGGAGGGCGTCAGAGGCCGGCCGAGGGGGCCACACGCTAGGGCCGCGCCGCCCTAGGGTGTGGGGCCCTCGGGCCTCCCCCTGACTTGCCCTTCTGGCTCCGTAAGTATTCTGGGAAAATAGGGCCTTCTGTATAAATTCCGAGGTTTTTCCTGAAAGTTGGATTTCTGCACAAAAACGAGACACCAGAACAGTTCTGCTGAAAACAGCGTTAGTCCGTGTTAGTTGCATCCAAAACACACAAATTAGAGGCAAAACAACAGCAAAAGTGTTCGGGAAAGTAGATACGTTTTGGACGTATCAACCCCCCCAAGCTTAGCTTATTGGTTGTCCTCAAGCAATTCAGTTAACAACTGAGCGATAAAAGAACTTTCACGAACACATTTGTTCATATGATGTAAATATTCTCATGCTATGGCTAACACTTAGGCAGTTCATAATAAAATACATGCAAATAAGATCATCTAATAGCTATATCAATCATGGAAAGGTACCAACAATTAATAATAAGCATCATGAATCATGTATATAAGCAGGATTGCAATGTTCATAAAAGAGTATGATAGAGTGGTATCTCGCTTGCCCATATTTGATCAGCAAAACATAAATGCTCAGGCACCTCTGAAGTTCATAGAAAAACTAGAAATAGTGATTGTCAAAGATAAAAGCATCAAAGTTATACCACAATCAATCATATTTTGAGACAAGCATATTATACTAAGAATGACAGTTGTGCTCTCAAGAAAGTGCTCAAAGAAAGGATGGAGACACAACATAAAAGTAAAAGATTGACCCTTCGCAGAGGGAAGCAGGGATTAACATGCGCTAGAGCTTTTCATTTGTAAAACAGGAGTAAAATTATTTTGAGAGGTGTTTGTTGTTGTCAACGAATGGTAATGGGTACACCAACTACCTCGCCAATCGGACTTTCAAGAGCGGCTCCCATGAAGGAGGTTATCTCTACCAGCAAGGTAGATCATCCCTCTTCTCTTTTGTTTACACATGTATTTTAGTTTCATTATGGGTGACACTCCCCCCAACCTTTGCTTACACAAGCCATGGCTAACCGAATCCTCGGGTGCCTTCCAACAATCACATACCATGGAGGAGTGTCTATTTGCAAAATTAAGTTGCTTACTGATGAATCAGAGCAAAACATGTGAAGAGAATTATTAGTGAAAGTTGATTAATCGGGGCTGGGAACCCCATTGCCAGCTCTTTTTGCAAAATTATTGCATAAGCGGATGTGCCACTAGTCCATATGAAAATCCGTCACGAGTAAATGACAAGGTTGAAAGTTAAACACCACATACTTCCTCATGAGCTATGAAACGTTAACACAAATTGAGAAGCATTTTGAAGGTTTAAAGGTAGCGCATGAGAATTTACTTGGAATGGTTTGAAATGCCATGCATAGGTATTTATGGTGGACACTCTGGAATAACTTGGTTTTCATGTGTTTGGAGGCACGAGCAGCGTTCCCGCTCAGTACAAGTGAAGGCTAGCAAAAGACTAGGGAGCGACAAATCAAGAGAGCAGTAACTGTCATAATCATGCTTGCGGCAAAATAAATTAACTGAGGCATAAAAGTGATACAAGAACTCTGAAGCAATGTAAATCATCGAGGCTTAATTGACTTTTGTTCAGTCATATGCATGCGTGAGCATGTGCCAAGTTAATTCAAACGAATTATTCAGAGGAGGATACCACAATATCATACCTATCTATGAATAAAACAATGCAAGCAAACATCCATGACATGCTACTCATATTAATAAATTGGAGCTAAACATGAGAGATCATGAACTACTAGACTTTCTCAAATGACATATACCTCACATGAACCAACTAAGCATGCTCACATGGATGAGTATATGTACAAAAATGAAAACAAATAGAGTTCATACCAGCCTCTCACCACAATCAGATTGTCGAATATCGTCATTATTGCTTTTTCACTTGTGTAGCTTGGATAATATGAAATGAAAACCACGCTCCAGCCACCGAAGACCATTGAACTCATAAAGAACTTTACAAAACCAAAGAAGAACAGCAAATATTTTTGGTGTTTTCGAATTTAGAAACAAGAACAAAAGAAAACAAGCAAACAAAGCAAAATCTTTTTGGGTTTTCTTATAGCAAACAAAGCAAGATAAAATCAAGAAACTAAATTAAACCAATGGTGAAGAGAAACAACAGAAATATTTTTGGCCTTTTTGTGTTTTAGGAAATAAATAAAGTAAGAATAAGAAAATGAAAACTAAAAGAAACACAGAAAAGCAAGATGGCAGAAATCTGCCAAACTTGACAGCAGTACAGAAGTTGATTTTTACAAAATTCTTCCGTTGCTCAGCTCGAAAAGTTTTCAACTAATGAAAGTTAGATAACAACCTGGGGAACATGCATAAAAATTGGCAGCTCAAAATAACGTTCTAGCTGTGCGTACGAATTTTTTTGGTAACAGTCCAGAATCTGTTTTCAGGCAGCACTTCCCCAAATATCATCTCCCTCTCATTAGAAAACCACTCAAAGAAACTAAACAAGTATGTACAAGTATCCAGCAACCATAATATGCAAAGAATGAGTGATGCCGGTATACCTCCCCCCAAGCTTAGGCTTTTGGCCTAAGTGGAGATCAACCCCAGCGAGGGTCTGGGTTCCACGCCGGTGGATCATACATTGTGTAGTCATAATAAGTTCCCGATGCAGAAGAAAAGCGTGGAGGCTCCTCATGCCCAACTTGTTGATGTGAAGAACTTGCTGCATCGGATGAAGAGTCGAGGTGTTCCTCGTCCTCCTCCGTGTTGTCCCTTGCATGATGGCCATCTCTCTCTATGTATGCCTTCAGTTCACCTTCCGTGACTGACCAATCCTCCCTAGAATCAAGGTTAAACAGAGCAGGTGCAGGCAATCCTACTAATTTTTCAGTTTTCTTAGTTATTCTCCAAGATTTCTTGTAAAATGTTATTCTGTAAGATAGGTTGCTCAAATTAGACGAATCAGAAACAAATTCATGTTTAATCATGGATACTATGTCAAGTTTTTCTATGGGAAGTTGAATATCAAGATGGTGAGGTTCTACACCATGCATAGCTAATAAACGAGAGGCGATGAGACCTCCACAAATTCCTCCCTTCTCACGGTTAGTAGCAAGTCTGTTGGCTATCAGGGCACCCAAGTTGTAAGTCCTATCACTTTGTAATGCAGCAGCTAGAAAGGCTAGATCCTGGATAGATATTTTACTTCCATTCTTTCTTGCTAGAACGCACTTGGTGATGAAATAAGCAAAATAACGAATAGCTGTGAAATGAATGCTACTGATTTTACCACCATCCTCTGAGAAGCTTCTCCCATGACAAATCATCTTGAAGAGATCCAAGAACTCTTGCGGCGATCCCTTTATCTTCTCGCATGATCCCCATTGCGGCACTCTGATTGCTGCACAAAAATCATTGAATGGCAAGTTGACAGTTTTATTATAAATTTTGTACTGAACCATGGGGTTAGATCGTGACTAATTGAATTTAAAATCTTGCACTACTGACATAGTCAGTTTTGCATATTGGCATGGTTCACCATCAACAAAATCATCCAATCCTGCACGAGAGATTAGTCTTTGAACATCTTGTAAAATCCTCACACTTCTCATAAAATCCACGCATGGGTAATAAGCGGGGTATACTCCTTCTTCTCGGTGAACTCTCATGACCTGTTGCACCTCTAATTCTTGTTGGTTGAGTTAGTGCCTACTCCCTTCCATTTTCTGAAATTTTTCAACAAACAATATAAAACTTGATTTGGTGACATATAATTGAGGGAAACTACCATAGGAACTTGCTAGAGTACTAATCATGCATCAAAACTAGTTTCTACCACTTAGAACAAGCATGCAAGCTCACTAAACATGTTACCTACAGCAGCAAAATATGCAAGATATACTCCACCAAACAAAATTCTACTTGGAGGGTTGGAGGAGTCACATACCAAAGAGCAAATGTGCCAAATTTCAGACAGAAATCTGGGCTGAGCAAAGAGATCGAGAAATCTGGAGTTCTTGAGCAAAAACACGAGTGAGAGGAAGCTGGTGTCAATTTTTTCGGGAGAGAGAAGAGTGTAGGAGGAAGAGATGCTGAAGTGGGGCAAAGGGGGACCCACACACCAGGGTGGCGCGCCCCCCTTGCTGGCCGCGTCGGCCTGTGGGGTGCCACCCTGGGGTGCCCCACTGGTCATCCCCAGGTGCTCCCAGGTGCATTTTCGAAAAATAGGACCAATGGTATAATTTTTGTGAATTTTTGAAAACTTTGAAAAATGCACATTTCTGGGTATTAAGTTTATTATTACTGGCCAGGAAATTTTTTGAAATCTCTAATTAACTAAGGAACTTTGCAAAATAAAAGTGCTACAGTAAGTAGAACAAGTGGAGGAAGAAAGAGATGTTGTTTACCTCCTCCATGCATATAAAAAGTATTTGTTAACAAGGTTGATCAAGTCTTGCCACCAAATAAATTTTACATAGCATAAGAAGAAATAAACCTCAAATCAATCATGTTACCTTGAATTGTATTGATATGGATCCAATCACAAGAGTTTGATATTCTTCTTTAGGCTCATATATTGGACAATCGATAGTTCCGACTTTGATAGTTCTCACATTAGAAATAGTATTAACTCCACATGCCTTTTCAATCCTCCTAGGAAAATAGACGGTGTGCTCCCTATCATCAACATTGAAAGTAACCTTTCCTTTATTACAATCAATAACAGCCCCTGCGGTGTTAAGAAAAGGTCTCCCAAGAATAATAGACATATTATCATCTTCAGGCATTTCCAGCACAACAAAATCAGTTAATATCAAGCAGTTATTAGTAACTTGAACAGGAACATCCTCACATATACCAACAGGAATAGCAGTAGATTTATCAGCCATTTGCAAAGATATATCAGTAGGTATCAACTTATCTAAGTAAAGTCTTTTATAAAGAGAAAAAGGCATAACACTAACACCGGCTCCCAAGTCACATAGAGCAGTTTTAACATAATTATTCTTAATAGAACAAGGAATAGTAGGTATACCTGGGTCGCCCAACTTCTTTGGAACCTTGCCATTGAAAGAGTAATTAGCAAGCATAGTGGAAATTTCCTCATTGGGGATTTTCCTTTTGTTAGTAACAATATCTTTCATATACTTTGAATAAGGAGGCAATTTAATAGCATCAGTCAAAGGGATTTGCAAGAATAAAGGTTTCATCCAATCACAAAATTTATTATAGTGTTCTTCTTCCTTTGATTTTAGTTTCTTAGCAGGAAAAGGCATTTGCTTTTGCACCTTAGGTTCTCTTTCATTACCATGTTTCTTAGCAATAAAATCTTCTTTAGTATACTTTTTATTTTTATCTCGCTTTTCAGGTTCATCTTCAACTTCTTCTTTATCAGAAACATCATTCTTATCATTACCATTATTATTATCATGTTCATTACCACTTTCAGTTTCAGCATAAGAAATAGAAATACTATTAGGATCATTAACAGGTTCAGAGGATTCTACAACATTTTTATGTTTCTTCTTCTTTTTCTTAGAAGGAGCACTAGGTTCAATGCGTTGAGAATCTTGTTCAATTCTTTTGGGATGCCCTTCAGGATATAGAGGATCCTGGGTAGAGACACCACCTCTAGTTGTTACTTCATAAGCATGTATCTTTTTAGAATTATTTTGTAATAAGTCATTTTGCACTTTAATGAGTTGATCAATTTGAGTTTGAACCACTTGAAAATGTTTAACAAGCATCTTAACATCATTGGAGGTTCTCTCCACAATATCATGCAAATTGCTAATAGCTTGAGAATTTTCCATTAGATGATTCTCTACTCTCATATTAAAATTTTCTTGCTTAACAATATAATTATCAAACTCATCTAAGCATTGCGCAGGAGGTTTTGAATATGGAATATCTTCCCTAGTAAAGCGCTGAAGGGAGTTTACCTCAATCATGGATGAAGGGGGAATTATCTCACATATATCTTCTATGGGAGGTAGATTCTTCACATCTTCAGATTTAATACCTTTCTCCTTGAGAGACTTCTTGGCTTCCCTCGTATCTTCATCATTCAATTTAATTAAACCCCTCTTCTTCAATATTGGCGTTGGAGTTGGTTCAGGCGTAGTCCAATCATCATGATTCCGGCCTATTTTAGCCAATAATTCTTGACTTAAATGGAGTTCTTTTCCTGAAAACACAACCAGCACAACTACCCAAATATGCCCTAGACTCAATGGTTAGTCCACTATAAAATATATCAAGTAGATCATTCTTTTCTAAATCATGTCCAGGTCGAGCTCTGATAAGAGAACAAAATCTTGCCCAAGCTTCAGGCAATTTCTCTTCATCTCCCTGGTCAAATCTATAAATTTTCTGTAAAGCAACATGTTGAGCACTAGCAGGAAAGTATTTTCGAAAGAAAACATCACGCAAATCAGTTGGACTTTTAATAGAACCAGGAGGCAAATTATTATACCAAGTTTTAGCATCATCCTTTAATGAGAAAGGAAAAATTTTAGCGACAAAATAAGTGCGCATCTTGATATCATCAGAAAACAAACTACTCATAGAAGAAAGTTCAATCATGTGTTCTACATCACTTTCTTTTTCAGTACCACAAAAGGGTGCTTTCTCTACAATAGCTATATGAGATAGATCAAGAGAAAAATCATAATCTTTATCCTTAATGCATATAGGAGATGTGGCAAATTTAGGATCAGGAGATAACTTATGTCTAACAGTATATTGTGTGAGAAACTTTTTAATTTTACTTGCATCAGCAGTAGCATTGCATCTATTAATTAAATCATCATTAAGCTCCACATAATCTTCATCAGGATCATCACTAGAATAATCAAGTTCAGGTGAATTAACAGGTGTAGTAGCATCAGGAGTTTCAGTATTTTCAATTTGTCTAGACCTAGCAATTGTAGCATCTAGAAAGGATCCCAATGAACCACTATCATCAAGCACAACAGAAACATTATGAATATCATAAGAGTTTTCAGATTCAGCAGAAGTACCAGCAAGTGAAGCTTGTGGCGGTGAAACAAGTTTATCAATCACAGATGCTGAATCAAGAGCAGCAGAGGTACTCAGAGTTGTACCTTTTCTTGTAGTGGATGGTAATATGGCGACTTTAGGATAGCGAGTTTTACCCATGATGGAGAATTTGCAGCGAACAATATCAATCCAAGTGAACTTCCAAATAAAGCTATGCTTCCCGGCAACGGCGCCAGAAAACAGTCTTGATAACCCACAAGTATAGGGGATCGCAGCAGTCTTCGCGGGTAGTAAAACCCAATTTATTGATTCGACACAAGGGGAGACAAAGAATACTTGAAAGCCTTAACAGCGGAGTTGTCAATTCAGCTGCACCTGGAAACAGACTTGCTCGCAAGAGTTTATCAGTAGTAACAGTTTTATAGCAGTAGCAGTAGTGAAATAACAGCAGCAGAGTAA